>NW_027307932.1:300000-335000 GCF_047496885.1 Scyliorhinus torazame | reverse complement strand
CTATGGGGAGAGAGTGGGGCAGTGGGATTAGTTTGGGGATTGATACAGGGCCATGGGGAGAGAGCAGGACAGTGGGATTAGTTTGGGGATTGATACAGGGCTATGGGGAGAGAGTGGGGCTGTGGGATTAGTCTGGGGATTGATACAGGGCTATGGGGAGGGAGCGGGGCAGTGGGATTAGTTTGGGATTGATACAGGGCTATGGGGAGAGAGCGGGGCAGTGGGATTAGTTTGGGGTTGATACAGGGCTATGGGGAGAGAGCGGGGCAGTGGGATTAGTTTGGGGATTGATACAGGGCTATGGAGAGGGAGTGGGGCAGTGGGATTAGTTTGGGGATTGATACAGGGCTATGGGGTGAGAGTGGGGCAGTGGGATTAGTTTGGGGATTGATACAGGGCTATGGGGAGAGAGTGGGGCAGTGAGATTAGTTTGTGATTCATACAGGGCTATGGGGGGAGAGCGGGGCAGTGGGGTTAGTCTGGGATTGATACAGGGCTATGAGGAGAGAGTGGGGCAGTGGGATTAGTTTGGGGATTGATGCAGGGCTATGAGGAGAGAGTGGGGCAGTGAGATTAGTTTGGGATTGATACAGGGGTATGGGGAGAGTGGGACAGTGAGATTAGTTTGGGATTGATACAGGGCTATGGGGAGAGTGGGACAGTGGGATTAGTTTGGGGATTGATACAGGGCTATGGGGAGAGATTGGGGCAGTGGGATTAGTCTGGGATTTATACAGAGCCATGGGGAGAGAGCTGGGCAGTGGGATTAGTTTGGGGATTGATACAGGGCTATGGGGAGAGATTGGGGCAGTGGGATTAGTCTGGGATTTATACAGAGCCATGGGGAGAGAGTGGGACAGTGGGATTAGTTTGGGGATTGATACAGGGCTATGGGGAGAGAGTGGGGCAATGGGATTAGTTTGGGGATTGATACAGGGCTATGGGGAGAGAGTGGGGCAGTGGGATTAGTTTGGGGATTGATGCAGGGCTATGAGGAGAGAGTGGGGCAGTGAGATTAGTTTGGGATTGATACAGGGCTCTGGGGAGAGAGTGGGGCAGTGGGATTAGTTTGGGGATTGACACAGGGCTATGGGGAGAGAGTGGGGCAGTGGGATTAGTTTGGGGATTGATACAGGGCTATGGAGAGAGAGTGGGGCAGTGGGATTAGTTTGGGATTGATACAGGGCTATGGGGAGAGAGCGGGGCAGTGGTATTAGTCTGGGATTTATACAGAGCCATGGGGAGAGAGTGGGACAGTGGGATTAGTTTGGGGATTGATACAGGGCTATGGGGAGAGAGTGGGGCAATGGGATTAGTTTGGGGATTGATACAGGGCTATGGGGAGAGAGTGGGGCAGTGGGATTAGTTTGGGGATTGATGCAGGGCTATGAGGAGAGAGTGGGGCAGTGAGATTAGTTTGGGATTGATACAGGGCTCTGGGGAGAGAGTGGGGCAGTGGGATTAGTTTGGGGATTGACACAGGGCTATGGGGAGAGAGTGGGGCAGTGGGATTAGTTTGGGGATTGATACAGGGCTATGGAGAGAGAGTGGGGCAGTGGGATTAGTTTGGGATTGATACAGGGCTATGGGGAGAGTGGGACAGTGGGATTAGTTTGGGGATTGATACAGGGCTATGGGGGGAGAGTGCGGCAGTGGGATTAGTTTGGGGATTGACACAGGGCTATGGGGAGAGAGTGGGGCAGTGGGATTAGTTTGGGGATTGATACAGGGCTATGGAGAGAGAGTGGGGCAGTGGGATTAGTTTGGGATTGATACAGGGCTATGGGGAGAGTGGGACAGTGGGATTAGTTTGGGGATTGATACAGGGCTATGGGGAGAGAGTGGGGCAGTGGGATTAGTTTGGGATTGATACAGGGCTATGGGGTGAGAGTGGGGCAGTGGGATTAGTTTGGGATTGATACAGGACTATGGGGAGAGAGTGGGGCAGTGGGATTAGTTTGGGATTGATACAGGGCAATGGGGAGAGAGTGGGGCAGCGAGATTAGTTTGGGGTTGATACAGGGCTATGGGGTGAGAGTGGGGCAGTGGGATTAGTTTGGGATTGATACAGGGCTATGGGGTGAGAGTGGGGCAGTGGGATTAGTTTGGGATTATACAGGGCTATGGGGAGAGAGTGGGGCAGTGGGATTAGTTTTGGATTGATACAGGGCTATGGGGAGAGATTGGGGCAGTGGGATTAGTATGGGATTGATACAGGGCTATGAGGTGAGAGTGGGTCAGTGGGATTAGTCTGGGATTGATACAGGGCTATGGGGAGAGAGGGGGACAGTGGGATTAGTCTCGGGATTGCTACAGGGCTATGGGGAGAGAGCGGGGCAGTGGGATTAGTTTGGGGATTGATACAGGGCTGAGGGGAGAGAGTGGGTCAGTGGGATATGTCTGGGATTGATACAGGGCTATGGGGAGAGAGCGGGGCAGTGGGATTAGTTTGGGGATTGATACAGGGCTATGGGGAGAGAGCAGGGCAGTGGGATTAGTTTGGGATTGATACAGGGCTATGGGGAGAGAGCGGGGCAGTGAGATTAGTTTGGGGATTGATACAGGGCTATGAGGAGAGAGCGGGGCAGTGGGATTAGTCTGGGATTGATACAGGGCTATGGGGAGAGAGTGGGGCAGTGGGATTAGTTTGGGGATTGATACAGGGCCAAGGGGAGAGAGTGGGGCAGTGGGATTAGTTTGGGATTGATACAGGACAATGGGGAGAGAACGGGACAGTGGGATTAGTCTGGGATTGATACAGGGCTATGGGGAGAGAGCGGGCACTGGGATTAGTTTGGGATTGATATAGGGTTGTGGGGAGAGAGTGGGGCAGTGGGATTAGTTTGGGATTGATACAGGGCCATGGGGAGAGAGCGGGGCAGTGGGATTAGTTTGGGGATTGATACAGGACTATGGGGAGAGAGGGGCAGTGAGATTAGTTTGGGGATTGATACAGGGCTATGGGGAGAGAGTGGGGCAGTGGGATTAATCTGGGATTGATACAGGGCTGTGGGGAGAGAGTGGGACAGTGGGATAAATCTGGGATTGATACAGGGCTATGGGGAGAGAGTGGGGCAGTGGCATTAGTTTGGGGATTCATACAGGGCTATGGGGAGAGAGTGGGGCAGTGGGATTAGTTTGGGATTGATACAGGGCTTTGGGGAGAGAGCGGGGCAGTGGGATTAGTTTGGGGATTGATACAGGGCTATGGGGAGAGAGCGGGGCAGTGGGATTAGTTTGGGATTGATACAGGGCTAGGGGGAGAGAGCGGGGCAGTGGGATTAGTCTGGGATTGATACAGGGCTATGGGGTGAGAGTGGGGCAGTGGGATTAGTTTGGGATTGATACAGGACTATGGGGAGAGAACGGGACAGTGGGATTAGTCTGGGATTGATACAGGGCTATGGGGAGAGAGCGGGCACTGGGATTAGTTTAGGATTGATATAGGGTTGTGGGGAGAGAGTGGGGCAGTGGGATTAGTTTGGGGATTGATACAGGACTATGGGGAGAGAGGGGCAGTGAGATTAATTTGGGGATTGATACAGGGCTATGGGGAGAGAGTGGGGCAGTGGGATTAATCTGGGATTGATACAGGGCTATGGGGAGAGAGTGGGGCAGTGGGAGTAGTTTGGGATTGATGCAGGGCTATGGGGAGAGAGTGGGGCAGTGGGATTAGTTTGGGGATTGATACAGGGCTATGGGGAGAGACTGGGGCAGTGGGATTAGTCTAGGATTTATACAGAGCCATGGGGAGAGAGCTGGCCCGTGGGATTAGTTTGGGGATTGATACAGGGCTATGGGGAGAGAGTGGGGCAGTGGGATTAGTTTGGGGATTGATGCAGGGCTATGAGGAGAGAGTGGGGCAGTGAGATTAGTTTGGGATTGATACAGGGCTATGGGGAGAGTGGGACAGTGGGATTAGTTTGGGGATTGATACAGGGCTATGGGGAGAGAGTGGGGCAGTGGGATTAGTTTGGGATTGATACAGGGCTATGGGGTGAGAGTGGGGCAGTGGGATTAGTTTGGGATTGATACAGGACTATGGGGAGAGAGTGGGGCAGTGGGATTAGTTTGGGATTGATACAGGGCAATGGGGAGAGAGTGGGGCAGCGAGATTAGTTTGGGGTTGATACAGGGCTATGGGGTGAGAGTGGGGCAGTGGGATTAGTTTGGGATTGATACAGGGCTATGGGGTGAGAGTGGGGAAGTGGGATTAGTTTGGGATTATACAGGGCTATGGGGAGAGAGTGGGGCAGTGGGATTAGTTTTGGATTGATACAGGGCTATGGGGAGAGATTGGGGCAGTGGGATTAGTATGGGATTGATACAGGGCTATGGGGAGAGAGTGGGGCAGTGAGATTAGTTTGGGGATTGATACAGGGCTATGAGGTGAGTGGGTCAGTGGGATTAGTCTGGGATTGATACAGGGCTATGGGGAGAGAGGGGGACAGTGAGATTAGTCTCGGGATTGATACAGGGCTATGGGGAGAGAGCGGGGCAGTGGGATTAGTTTGGGGATTGATACTGGGCTGTGGGGAGAGAGTGGGTCAGTGGGATTAGTCTGGGATTGATACAGGGCTATGGGGAGAGAGCGGGGCAGTGGGATTAGTTTGGGGTATGATACAGGGCTATGGGGAGAGAGCAGGGCAGTGGGATTAGTTTGGGATTGATACAGGGCTGTGGGGAGAGAGTGGGACAGTGGGATTAGTCTGGGATTGATACAGGGCTATGGGGAGAGAGCGGGGCAGTGGGATTAGTTTGGGGATTGATAAAGGGCTATGGGGAGAGAGTGGGGCAGTGGGATTAATCTGGGATTGATACAGGGCTGTGGGGAGAGAGTGGGACAGTGGGATAAGTCTGGGATTGATACAGGGCTATGGGGAGAGAGTGGGGCAGTGGGATTAGTTTGGGTATTCATACAGGGCTATGGGGAGAGAGTGGGGCAGTGGGATTAGTTTGGGATTGATACAGGGCTTTGGGGAGAGAGCGGGGCAGTGGGATTAGTTTGGGGATTGATACAGGGCTATGGGGAGAGAGTGGGACAGTCGGATTAGTTTGGGATTTATACAGGGCTATGGGGAGAGAGCGGGGCAGTGGGATTAGTTTGGGATTGATACAGGGCTAGGGGGAGAGAGCGGGGCAGTGGGATTAGTCTGGGATTGATACAGGGCTATGGGGTGAGAGTGGGGCAGTGGGATTAGTTTGGGATTGATACAGGACTATGGGGAGAGAACGGGACAGTGGGATTAGTCTGGGATTGATACAGGGCTATGGGGAGAGAGCAGGGCACTGGGATTAGTTTGGGATTGATATAGGGTTGTGGGGAGAGAGTGGAGCAGTGGGATTAGTTTGGGATTGATACAGGGACATGGGGAGAGAGCGGGGCAGTGGGATTAGTTTGGGGATTGATACAGGACTATGGGGAGAGAGGGGCAGTGAGATTAATTTGGGGATTGATACAGGGCTATGGGGAGAGAGTGGGGCAGTGGGATTAATCTGGGATTGATACAGGGCTGTGGGGAGAGAGTGGGGCAGTGGGATTAGTTTGGGGATTCATACAGGGCTATGGGGAGAGAGTGGGGCAGTGGGATTAGTTTGGAATTGATACAGGGCGATGGGGAGAGAGCAGGGCAGTGGGAGTAGTTTGGGATTGATGCAGGGCTATGGGGAGAGAGCGGGGCAGTGGGATTAGTTTGGGGATTGATACAGGGCTATGGGGAGAGAGTGGGGCAGTGGGATTAGTCTGGGATTGATACAGGGCTATGGGGAGAGAGTGGGGCAGTGGGATTAGTTTGGGGATTGATACAGGGCCATGGGGAGAGAGCGGGGCAGTGGGATTAGTTTGGGGATTGATACAGGGCTATGGGGAGAGAGCGGGGCAGTGGGATTAGTTTGGGGATTGATACAGGGCTATGGGGAGAGAGTGGGGCAGTGGGATTAGTCTGGGATTGATACAGGGCTATGGGGAGAGAGTGGGGCAGTGGGATTAGTTTGGGGATTGATACAGGGCTATGGGGAGAGAGCGGGGC
The DNA here is from genome assembly GCF_047496885.1 of Scyliorhinus torazame. Lineage (NCBI taxonomy): Eukaryota > Metazoa > Chordata > Chondrichthyes > Carcharhiniformes > Scyliorhinidae > Scyliorhinus > Scyliorhinus torazame. The sequence continues at coordinate 328,971 of NW_027307932.1, read as the reverse complement.
AGTGAGATTAGTTTGGGGATTGATACAGGGCTCTGGGGAGAGAGTGGGACAGTGGGATTAGTTTGGGGATTGATACAGGGCTATGGGGAGAGAGCAGGGGCAGTGGGATTAGTTTGGGGATTGATACAGGGCTATGGGGGAGAGTGGGTCAGTGGGATTAGTCTGGGATTGATACAGGGCTATGGGGAGAGAGTGGGGCAGTGGGATTAGTTTGGGGATTGATACAGGGCTATGGGGAGAGAGCGGGGCAGTGGGATTAGTTTGGGGAGTGATACAGGGCTATGGGGAGAGAGGGGCAGTGGGATTAGTTCGGGGATTGATACAGGGCTATGGGGAGAGAGCGGTGCAGTGGGATTAGTTTGGGGATTGATACAGGACTATGGGGAGAGAGGGGCAGTGAGATTAGTTTGGGGATTGATACAGGGCTATGGGGAGAGAGTGGGGCAGTAGGATTAATCTGGGATTGATACAGGGCTGTGGGGAGAGAGTGGGACAGTGGGATTAGTCTGGGATTGATACAGGGCTATGGGGAGAGAGCGGGGCAGTGGGATTAGTTTTGGGATTGATACAGGACTATGGGGAGAGAGCGGGGCAGTGGGATTAGTTTGAGGATTGATACAGGGCCATGGGGAGAGAGCTGGGCAGTGGGATTAGTTTTGGGATTGATACAGGGCCATGGGGAGAGAGCTGGGCAGTGGGATTAGATTGGGGATTGATACAGGGCTATGGGGAGAGAGCGGGACAGTGGGATTAGTTTGGGATTGATACAGGGCTATGGGGAGAGAGCGGGGCAGTGGGATTAGTTTGGGGATTGATACAGGGCTATGGGGAGAGAGCGGGGCAGTGGGATTAGTTTGGGGATTGATACAGGGCTATGGGGAGAGAGTGGGGCAGTGGGATTAGTTTGGGGATTGATACAGGGCTATGGGGGAGAGTGGGTCAGTGGGATTAGTCTGGGATTGATAGAGGGCTATGGGGAGAGAGTGGGGCAGTGGGATTAGTTTGGGGATTGATACAGGGCTATGGGGAGAGAGCGGGACAGTGGGATTAGTTTCGGATTGATACAGGTCTATGGGGAGAGAGTGGGGCAGTGGGATTAGTTTGGGGATTGATACAGGGCTATGTGGAGAGAGTGGGGCAGTGGGATTAGTTTGGGATTGATACAGGGCTATGTGGAGAGAGTGGGACAGTGAGATTAGTTTGGGATTGATACAGGGCTATGGGGAGAGAGCGGGGCAGTTGGATTAGTTTGGGGATTGATACAGGGCTATGGGGAGAGAGTGGGACAGTGGGATTAGTTTGGGATTGATACAGGGCTATGGGGTGAGAGTGGGGCAGTGGGATTAGTTTGGGATTGATACAGGGCTATGGGGAGAGAACGGGACAGTGGGATTAGTCTGGGATTGATACAGGGCTATGGGGAGAGAGCGGGCAGTGGGATTAGTTTGGGATTGATACAGGGCTGTGGGGAGAGAGTGGGGCAGTGGGATTAGTTTGGGATTGATACAGGGCCATGGGGAGAGAGCGGGGCAGTGGGATTAGTTTGGGGATTGATACAGGACTATGGGGAGAGAGGGGCAGTGAGATTAGTTTGGGGATTGATACAGGGCTATGGGGAGAGAGTGGGGCAGTGGGATTAATCTGGGATTGATACAGGGCTATGGGGAGAGAGCGGGGCAGTGGGATTAATCTGGGATTGATACAGGGCTGTGGGGAGAGAGTGGGACAGTGGGATTAATCTGGGATTGATACAGGGCTATGGGGAGAGAGCGGGGCAGTGGGATTAGTTTTGGGATTGATACAGGACTATGGGGAGAGAGCGGGGCAGTGGGATTAGTTTGAGGATTGATACAGGGCCATGGGGAGAGAGTGGGGCAGTGAGATTAATTTGGGGATTGATACAGAGCCATGGGGAGAGAGTGGGGCAGTGGGATTAGTTTGGGGATTGATACAGGGCTATGGGGAGAGAGTGGGGCAGTGGGATTAGTCTGGGATTGACACAGGGCTATGGGGAGAGAGTGGGGCAGTGGGATTAGTTTGGGGATTGATACAGGGCTATGGGGAGAGAGCGGGACAGTGGGATTAGTTTGGGATTGATACAGGGCTTTGGGGAGAGAGCGGGGCAGTGGGATTAGTTTGGGGATTGATACAGGGCTATGGGGAGAGAGTGGGGCAGTGGGATTAGTCTGGGATTGATACAGGGCTATGGGGAGAGAGTGGGGCAGTGGGATTAGTTTGGGATTGATACAGGGCGATGGGGAGAGAGCAGGGCAGTGGGAGTAGTTTGGGATTGATGCAGGGCTATGGGGAGAGAGCGGGGCAGTAGTATTAGTTTGGGGATTGATACAGGGCTATGGGGAGAGAGTGGGGCAGTGGGATTAGTCTGGGATTGATACAGGGCTATGGGGAGAGAGTGGGGCAGTGGGATTAGTTTGGGGATTGATACAGGGCTATGGGGAGAGAGCGGGGCAGTGGGATTAGTTTGGGGATTGATACAGGGCTATGGGGAGAGAGCGGGGCAGTGGGATTAGTTTGGGGATTGATACAGGGCTATGGGGAGAGAGTGGGGCAGTGGGATTAGTCTAGGATTGATACAGGGCTATGGGGAGAGAGTGGGGCAGTGGGATTAGTTTGGGGATTGATACAGGGCAATGGGGAGAGAGCGGGGCAGTGAGATTAGTTTGGGGATTGATACAGGGCTCTGGGGAGAGAGTGGGACAGTGGGATTAGTTTGGGGACTGATACAGGGCTATGGGGAGAGAGCAGGGGCAGTGGGATTAGTTTGGGGATTGATACAGGGCTATGGGGGAGAGTGGGTCAGTGGGATTAGTCTGGGATTGATACAGGGCTATGGGGAGAGAGTGGGGCAGTGGGATTAGTTTGGGGATTGATACAGGGCTATGGGGAGAGAGCGGGGCAGTGGGATTAGTTTGGGGAGTGATACAGGGCTATGGGGAGAGAGGGGCAGTGGGATTAGTTCGGGGATTGATACAGGGCTATGGGGAGAGAGCGGTGCAGTGGGATTAGTTTGGGGATTGATACAGGACTATGGGGAGAGAGGGGCAGTGAGATTAGTTTGGGGATTGATACAGGGCTATGGGGAGAGAGTGGGGCAGTGGGATTAATCTGGGATTGATACAGGGCTGTGGGGAGAGAGTGGGACAGTGGGATTAGTCTGGGATTGATACAGGGCTATGGGGAGAGAGCGGGGCAGTGGGATTAGTTTTGGGATTGATACAGGACTATGGGGAGAGAGCGGGGCAGTGGGATTAGTTTGAGGATTGATACAGGGCCATGGGGAGAGAGCTGGGCAGTGGGATTAGTTTTGGGATTGATATTGGGCCATGGGGAGAGAGCGGGGCAGTGGGATTAGATTGGGGATTGATACAGGGCTATGGGGAGAGAGCGGGACAGTGGGATTAGTTTGGGGATTGATACAGGGCTATGGGGAGAGAGTGGGGCAGTGGGATTAGTTTGGGGATTGATACAGGGCTATGGGGAGAGAGTGGGGCAGTGGGATTAGTTTGGGGATTGATACAGGGCTATGGGGAGAGAGTGGGGCAGTGGGATTAGTTTGGGGATTGATACAGGGCTATGGGGAGAGAGCGGGACAGTGGGATTAGTTTGGGATTGATACAGGGCTTTGGGGAGAGAGCGGGGCAGTGGGATTAGTTTGGGGATTGATACAGGGCTATGGGGAGTGAGCGGGGCAGTGGGATTAGTTTGGGGATTGATACAGGGCTATGGGGAGAGAGCGGGGCAGTGGGATTAGTCTGGGATTGATACAGGGCTATGGGGTGAGAGTGGGGCAGTGGGATTAGTTTGGGATTGATACAGGACTATGGGGAGAGAACGGGACAGTGGGATTAGTCTGGGATTGATACAGGGCTATGGGGAGAGAGCGGGCACTGGGATTAGTTTGGGATTGATATAGGGTTGTGGGGAGAGAGTGGGGCAGTGGGATTAGTGTGGGGATTGATACAGGGCTATGGGGAGAGAGTGGGGCAGTGGGATTAGTTTGGGGATTGATACAGGGCTATGGGGAGAGAGTGGGGCAGTGGGATTAGTTTGGGGATTGATACAGGGCTATGGGGAGAGAGCGGGACAGTGGGATTAGTTTGGGATTGATACAGGGCTTTGGGGAGAGAGCGGGGCAGTGGGATTAGTTTGGGGATTGATACAGGGCTATGGGGAGTGAGCGGGGCAGTGGGATTAGTTTGGGGATTGATACAGGGCTATGGGGAGAGAGCGGGGCAGTGGGATTAGTCTGGGATTGATACAGGGCTATGGGGTGAGAGTGGGGCAGTGGGATTAGTTTGGGATTGATACAGGACTATGGGGAGAGAACGGGACAGTGGGATTAGTCTGGGATTGATACAGGGCTATGGGGAGAGAGCGGGCACTGGGATTAGTTTGGGATTGATATAGGGTTGTGGGGAGAGAGTGGGGCAGTGGGATTAGTTTGGGATTGATACAGGGCCATGGGGAGAGAGCGGGGCAGTGGGATTAGTTTGGGGATTGATACAGGACTATGGGGAGAGAGGGGCAGTGAGATTAGTTTGGGGATTGATACAGGGCTATGGGGAGAGAGTGGGGCAGTGGGATTAATCTGGGATTGATACAGGGCTGTGGGGAGAGAGTGGGACAGTGGGATAAATCTGGGATTGATACAGGGCTATGGGGAGAGAGTGGGGCAGTGGGATTAGTTTGGGGATTCATACAGGGCTATGGGGAGAGAGTGGGGCAGTGGGATTAGTTTGGGATTGGTACAGGGCTTTGGGGAGAGAGCGGGGCAGTGGGATTAGTTTGGGGATTGCTACAGGGCTATGGGGAGAGAGTGGGGCAGTGGGATTAGTTTGGGATTGATACAGGGCTAGGGGGAGAGAGCGGGGCAGTGGGATTAGTCTGGGATTGATACAGGGCTATGGGGTGAGAGTGGGGCAGTGGGATTAGTTTGGGATTGATACAGGACTATGGGGAGAGAACGGGACAGTGGGATTAGTCTGGGATTGATACAGGGCTATGGGGAGAGAGCGGGCACTGGGATTAGTTTGGGATTGATATAGGGTTGTGGGGAGAGAGTGGGGCAGTGGGATTAGTTTGGGATTGATACAGGGCCATGGGGAGAGAGCGGGGCAGTGGGATTAGTTTGGGGATTGATACAGGACTATGGGGAGAGAGGGGCAGTGAGATTAGTTTGGGGATTGATACAGGGCTATGGGGAGAGAGTGGGGCAGTGGGATTAATCTGGGATTGATACAGGGCTGTGGGGAGAGAGTGGGGCAGTGGGATTAGTTTGGGGATTCATACAGGGCTATGGGGAGAGAGTGGGGCAGTGGGATTAGTTTGGGATTGATACAGGGCGATGGGGAGAGAGCAGGGCAGTGGGAGTAGTTTGGGATTGATGCAGGGCTATGGGGAGAGAGCGTGGCAGTGGGATTAGTTTGGGGATTGATACAGGGCTATGGGGAGAGAGTGGGGCAGTGGGATTAATTTGGGGATTGATACAGGGCTATGGGGAGAGAGCGGGGCAGTGGGATTAGTTTGGGGATTGATACAGGGCTATGGGGAGAGAGCGGGGCAGTGGGATTAGTTTGGGGAGTGATACAGGGCTATGGGGAGAGAGGGGCAGTGGGATTAGTTCGGGGATTGATACAGGGCTATGGGGAGAGAGCGGTGCAGTGGGATTAGTTTGGGGATTGATACAGAACTATGGGGAGAGAGGGGCAGTGAGATTAGTTTGGGGATTGATACAGGGCTATGGGGAGAGAGTGGGGCAGTGGGATTAATCTGGGATTGATACAGGGCTGTGGGGAGAGAGTGGGACAGTGGGATTAGTCTGGGATTGATACAGGGCTATGGGGAGAGAGCGGGGCAGTGGGATTAGTTTTGGGATTGATACAGGACTATGGGGAGAGAGCGGGGCAGTGGGATTAGTTTGAGGATTGATACAGGGCCATGGGGAGAGAGCTGGGCAGTGGGATTAGTTTTGGGATTGATATTGGGCCATGGGGAGAGAGCGGGGCAGTGGGATTAGATTGGGGATTGATACAGGGCTATGGGGAGAGAGCGGCACAGTGGGATTAGTTTGGGGATTGATACAGGGCTATGGGGAGAGAGTGGGGCAGTGGGATTAGTTTGGGGATTGATACAGGGCTATGGGGAGAGAGTGGGGCAGTGGGATTAGTTTGGGGATTGATACAGGGCTATGGGGAGAGAGTGGGGCAGTGGGATTAGTTTGGGGATTGATACAGGGCTATGGGGAGAGAGCGGGACAGTGGGATTAGTTTGGGATTGATACAGGGCTTTGGGGAGAGAGCGGGGCAGTGGGATTAGTTTGGGGATTGATACAGGGCTATGGGGAGTGAGCGGGGCAGTGGGATTAGTTTGGGGATTGATACAGGGCTATGGGGAGAGAGCGGGGCAGTGGGATTAGTCTGGGATTGATACAGGGCTATGGGGTGAGAGTGGGGCAGTGGGATTAGTTTGGGATTGATACAGGACTATGGGGAGAGAACGGGACAGTGGGATTAGTCTGGGATTGATACAGGGCTATGGGGAGAGAGCGGGCACTGGGATTAGTTTGGGATTGATATAGGGTTGTGGGGAGAGAGTGGGGCAGTGGGATTAGTGTGGGGATTGATACAGGGCTATGGGGAGAGAGTGGGGCAGTGGGATTAGTTTGGGGATTGATACAGGGCTATGGGGAGAGAGTGGGGCAGTGGGATTAGTTTGGGGATTGATACAGGGCTATGGGGAGAGAGCGGGACAGTGGGATTAGTTTGGGATTGATACAGGGCTTTGGGGAGAGAGCGGGGCAGTGGGATTAGTTTGGGGATTGATACAGGGCTATGGGGAGTGAGCGGGGCAGTGGGATTAGTTTGGGGATTGATACAGGGCTATGGGGAGAGAGCGGGGCAGTGGGATTAGTCTGGGATTGATACAGGGCTATGGGGTGAGAGTGGGGCAGTGGGATTAGTTTGGGATTGATACAGGACTATGGGGAGAGAACGGGACAGTGGGATTAGTCTGGGATTGATACAGGGCTATGGGGAGAGAGCGGGCACTGGGATTAGTTTGGGATTGATATAGGGTTGTGGGGAGAGAGTGGGGCAGTGGGATTAGTTTGGGATTGATACAGGGCCATGGGGAGAGAGCGGGGCAGTGGGATTAGTTTGGGGATTGATACAGGACTATGGGGAGAGAGGGGCAGTGAGATTAGTTTGGGGATTGATACAGGGCTATGGGGAGAGAGTGGGGCAGTGGGATTAATCTGGGATTGATACAGGGCTGTGGGGAGAGAGTGGGACAGTGGGATAAGTCTGGGATTGATACAGGGCTATGGGGAGAGAGTGGGGCAGTGGGATTAGTTTGGGGATTCATACAGGGCTATGGGGAGAGAGTGGGGCAGTGGGATTAGTTTGGGATTGGTACAGGGCTTTGGGGAGAGAGCGGGGCAGTGGGATTAGTTTGGGGATTGATACAGGGCTATGGGGAGAGAGTGGGGCAGTGGGATTAGTTTCGGATTGATACAGGGCTAGGGGGAGAGAGCGGGGCAGTGGGATTAGTCTGGGATTGATACAGGGCTATGGGGTGAGAGTGGGGCAGTGGGATTAGTTTGGGATTGATACAGGACTATGGGGAGAGAACGGGACAGTGGGATTAGTCTGGGATTGATACAGGGCTATGGGGAGAGAGCGGGCACTGGGATTAGTTTGGGATTGATATAGGGTTGTGGGGAGAGAGTGGGGCAGTGGGATTAGTTTGGGATTGATACAGGGCCATGGGGAGAGAGCGGGGCAGTGGGATTAGTTTGGGGATTGATACAGGACTATGGGGAGAGAGGGGCAGTGAGATTAGTTTGGGGATTGATACAGGGCTATGGGGAGAGAGTGGGGCAGTGGGATTAATTTGGGGATTGATACAGGGCTATGGGGAGAGAGCGGGGCAGTGGGATTAGTTTGGGGATTGATACAGGGCTATGGGGAGAGAGCGGGGCAGTGGGATTAGTTTGGGGATTGATACAGGGCTATGGGGAGAGAGTCGGGCAGTGGGATTAGTCTGGGATTGATACAGGGCTATGGGGAGAGAGTGGGGCAGTGGGATTAGTTTGGGGATTGATACAGGGCTATGGGGAGAGAGCGGGGCAGTGAGATTAGTTTGGGGATTGATACAGGGCTCTGGGGAGAGAGTGGGACAGTGGGATTAGTTTGGGGATTGATACAGGGCTATGGGGAGAGAGCAGGGGCAGTGGGATTAGTTTGGGGATTGATACAGGGCTATGGGGGAGAGTGGGTCAGTGGGATTAGTCTGGGATTGATACAGGGCTATGGGGAGAGAGTGGGGCAGTGGGATTAGTTTGGGGAGTGATACAGGGCTATGGGGAGAGAGGGGCAGTGGGATTAGTTCGGGGATTGATACAGGGCTATGGGGAGAGAGCGGTGCAGTGGGATTAGTTTGGGGATTGATACAGGACTATGGAGAGAGAGGGGCAGTGAGATTAGTTTGGGGATTGATACAGGGCTATGGGGAGAGAGTGGGGCAGTGGGATTAATCTGGGATTGATACAGGGCTGTGGGGAGAGAGTGGGACAGTGGGATTAGTCTGGGATTGATACAGGGCTATGGGGAGAGAGCGGGGCAGTGGGATTAGTTTTGGGTTTGATACAGGACTATGGGGAGAGAGCGGGGCAGTGGGATTAGTTTGAGGATTGATACAGGGCCATGGGGAGAGAGCTGGGCAGTGGGATTAGTTTTGGGATTGATACAGGGCCATGGGGAGAGAGCTGGGCAGTGGGATTAGATTGGGGATTGATACAGGGCTATGGGGAGAGAGCGGGACAGTGGGATTAGTTTGGGATTGATACAGGGCCATGGGGAGAGAGTGGGACAGTGGGATTAGTTTGGGGATTGATACAGGGCTATGGGGAGAGAGCGGGGCAGTGGGATTAGTTTGGGATTGATACAGGGCTAGGGGGAGAGAGCGGGGCAGTGGGATTAGTTTGGGGATTGACACAGGGCTATGGGGAGAGAGCAGGGCAGTGGAATTAGTTTGGGATTGATACAGGGCTAGGGGGAGAGAGCGGGGCAGTGGGATTAGTCTGGGATTGATACAGGGCTATGGGGTGAGAGTGGGGCAGTGGGATTAGTTTGGGATTGATACAGGACTATGGGGAGAGAACAGGACAGTGGGATTAGTCTGGGATTGATACAGGGCTATGGGGAGAGAGCGGGGCAGTGGGATTAGTTTGGGATTGATATAGGGTTGTGGGGAGAGAGTGGGGCAGTGGGATTAGTTTGGGATTGATACAGGGCCATGGGGAGAGAGCGGGGCAGTGGGATTAGTTTGGGGATTGATACAGGACTATGGGGAGAGAGGGGCAGTGAGATTAGTTTGGGGATTGATACAGGGCTATGGGGAGAGAGTGGGGCAGTGGGATTAATCTGGGATTGATACAGGGCTGTGGGGAGAGAGTGGGACAGTGAGATTAGTCTGGGATTGATACAGGGCTATGGGGAGAGAGGGGCAGTGAGATTAGTTTGGGGATTGATACAGGGCTATGGGGGGAGAGTGGGGCAGTGGGATTAATCTGGGATTGATACAGGGCTGTGGGGAGAGAGTGGGACAGTGAGATTAGTCTGGGATTGATACAGGGCTATGGGGAGAGAGTGGGGCAGTGGGATTAGTTTTGGGATTGATACAGGACTATGGGGAGAGAGTGGGGCAGTGAGATTAATTTGGGGATTGATACAGGGCCATGGGGAGAGAGTGGGGCAGTGGGATTAGTTTGGGATTGATGCAGGGCTATGGGGAGAGAGTGGGGCACTGGGATTAGTTTGGGGATTGATGCAGGGCTATGGGGAGAGAGTGGGGCAGTGGGATTAGTTTGGGATTGATACAGGGCCATGGGGAGAGAGCTGGGCAGTGGGATTAGATTGGGGAATGATACAGTGCTATGGGGAGAGAGTGGGGCAGTGGGATTAGTTTGGGATTGATACAGGGCTATGGGGAGAGAGCGGGGCAGTGAGATTAGTTTGGGGATTGATACAGGGCTCTGGGGAGAGAGTGGGGCAGTGGGATTAGTTTGGGGATTGATACAGGACTCTGGGGAGAGAGTGGGGCAGTGGGATTAGTTTGGGGATTGATACAGGGCTCTGGGGAGAGAGTGGCACAGTGGGATTAGTTGGGGATTGATACAGGGCTATGGGGAGAGAGTGGGGCAGTGGGATTAGTTTGGGGATTGATACAGGGCCATGGGGAGTGAATGGGGCAGTGGGATTAGTTTGGGATTGATACAGGGCTATGGGGAGAGAGCAGGGCAGTGGGATTAGTTTGGGGATTGAAACAGGGCTATCGGGAGAGAGTGGGACAGTGGGATTAGTTTGGGGATTGATACAGGGCCATGGGGAGAGAGTGGGACAGTGGGATTAGTTTGGGGATTGATACAGGGCTATGGGGAGAGAGCGGGGCAGTGGGATTAGTTTGGGATTGATACAGGGCTAGGGGGAGAGAGCGGGGCAGTGGGACTAGTTTGGGGATTGATACAGGGCTATGGGGAGAGAGCAGGGCAGTGGGATTAGTTTGGGATTGATACAGGGCTAGGGGGAGAGAGCGGGGCAGTGGGATTAGTCTGGGATTGATACAGGGCTATGGGGTGAGAGTGGGGCAGTGGGATTAGTTTGGGATTGATACAGGACTATGGGGAGAGAACGGGACAGTGGGATTAGTCTGGGATTGATACAGGGCTATGGGGAGAGAGCGGGCACAAGGATTAGTTTGGGATTGATATAGGGTTGTGGGGAGAGAGTGGGGCAGTGGGATTAGTTTGGGATTGATACAGGGCCATGGGGAGAGAGCGGGGCAGTGGGATTAGTTTGGGGATTGATACAGGACTATGGGGAGAGAGGGGCAGTGAGATTAGTTTGGGGATTGATACTGGGCTATGGGGAGAGAGTGGGGCAGTGGGATTAATCTGGGATTGATACAGGGCTGTGGGGAGAGAGTGGGACAGTGGGATTAGTCTGGGATTGATACAGGGCTATGGGGAGAGAGTGGGGCAGTGGGATTAGTTTTGGGATTGATACAGGACTATGGGGAGAGAGTGGGGCAGTGAGATTAATTTGGGGATTGATACAGGGCCATGGGGAGAGAGTGGGGCAGTGGGATTAGTTTGGGATTGATGCAGGGCTATGGGGAGAGAGTGGGGCAGTGGGATTAGTTTGGGGATTGATGCAGGGCTATGGGGAGAGAGTGGGGCAGTGGGATTAGTTTGGGATTGATACAGGGCCATGGGGAGAGAGCTGGGCAGTGGGATTAGATTGGGGAATGATACAGTGCTATGGGGAGAGAGTGGGGCAGTGGGATTAGTTTGGGGATTCATACAGGGCTATGGGGAGAGAGTGGGGCAGTGGGATTAGTTTGGGATTGGTACAGGGCTTTGGGGAGAGAGCGGGGCAGTGGGATTAGTTTGGGGATTGATACAGGGCTATGGGGAGAGAGTGGGGCAGTGGGATTAGTTTGGGATTGATACAGGGCTCGGGGGAGAGAGCGGGGCAGTGGGATTAGTCTGGGATTGATACAGGGCTATGGGGTGAGAGTGGGGCAGTGGGATTAGTTTGGGATTGATACAGGACTATGGGGAGAGAACGGGACAGTGGGATTAGTCTGGGATTGATACAGGGCTATGGGGAGAGAGCGGGCACTGGGATTAGTTTGGGATTGATATAGGGTTGTGGGGAGAGAGTGGGGCAGTGGGATTAGTTTGGGATTGATACAGGGCCATGGGGAGAGAGCGGGGCAGTGGGATTAGTTTGGGGATTGATACAGGACTATGGGGAGAGAGGGGCAGTGAGATTAGTTTGGGGATTGATACAGGGCTATGGGGAGAGAGTGGGGCAGTGGGATTAATCTGGGATTCATACAGGGCTATGGGGAGAGAGTGGGGCAGTGGGATTAGTTTGGGATTGATACAGGGCGATGGGGAGAGAGCAGGGCAGTGGGAGTAGTTTGGGATTGATGCAGGGCTATAGGGAGAGAGCGGGGCAGTGGGATTAGTTTGGGGATTGATACAGGGCTATGGGGAGAGAGTGGGGCAGTGGGATTAATTTGGGGATTGATACAGGGCTATGGGGAGAGAGCGGGGCAGTGGGATTAGTTTGGGGATTGATACAGGGCTATGGGGAGAGAGCGGGGCAGTGGGATTAGTTTGGGGATTGATACAGAGCTATGGGGAGAGAGTGGGGCAGTGGGATTAGTCTGGGATTGATACAGGGCTATGGGGAGAGAGTGGGGCAGTGGGATTAGTTTGGGGATTGATACAGGGCTATGGGGAGAGAGCGGGGCAGTGAGATTAGTTTGGGGATTGATACAGGGCTATGGGGAGAGAGCGGGGCAGTGAGATTAGTTTGGGGATTGATACAGGGCTCTGGGGAGAGAGTGGGACAGTGGGATTAGTTTGGGGATTGATACAGGGCTATGGGGAGAGAGCAGGGGCAGTGGGATTAGTTTGGGGATTGATACAGGGCTATGGGGGAGAGTGGGTCAGTGGGATTAGTCTGGGATTGATACAGGGCTATGGGGAGAGAGTGGGGCAGTGGGATTAGTTTGGGGAGTGATACAGGGCTATGGGGAGAGAGGGGCAGTGGGATTAGTTCGGGGATTGATACAGGGCTATGGGGAGAGAGCGGTGCAGTGGGATTAGTTTGGGGATTGATACAGGACTATGGAGAGAGAGGGGCAGTGAGATTAGTTTGGGGATTGATACAGGGCTATGGGGAGAGAGTGGGGCAGTGGGATTAATCTGGGATTGATACAGGGCTGTGGGGAGAGAGTGGGACAGTGGGATTAGTCTGGGATTGATACAGGGCTATGGGGAGAGAGCGGGGCAGTGGGAGTAGTTTTGGGTTTGATACAGGACTATGGGGAGAGAGCGGGGCAGTGGGATTAGTTTGAGGATTGATACAGGGCCATGGGGAGAGAGCTGGGCAGTGGGATTAGTTTTGGGATTGATACAGGGCCATGGGGAGAGAGCTGGGCAGTGGGATTAGATTGGGGATTGATACAGGGCTATGGGGAGAGAGCGGGACAGTGGGATTAGTTTGGGATTGATACAGGGCCATGGGGAGAGAGTGGGACAGTGGGATTAGTTTGGGGATTGATACAGGGCTATGGGGAGAGAGTGGGGCAGTGGGATTAGTTTGGGATTGATACAGGGCTAGGGGGAGAGAGCGGGGCAGTGGGATTAGTTTGGGGATTGACACAGGGCTATGGGGAGAGAGCAGAGCAGTGGAATTAGTTTGGGATTGATACAGGGCTAGGGGGAGAGAGCGGGGCAGTGGGATTAGTCTGGGATTGATACAGGGCTATGGGTGAGAGTGGGGCAGTGGGATTAGTTTGGGATTGATACAGGACTATGGGGAGAGAACAGGACAGTGGGATTAGTCTGGGATTGATACAGGGCTATGGGGAGAGAGCGGGGCAGTGGGATTAGTTTGGGATTGATATAGGGTTGTGGGGAGAGAGTGGGGCAGTGGGATTAGTTTGGGATTGATACAGGGCCATGGGGAGAGAGCGGGGCAGTGGGATTAGTTTGGGGATTGATACAGGACTATGGGGAGAGAGGGGCAGTGAGATTAGTTTGGGGATTGATACAGGGCTATGGGGAGAGAGTGGGGCAGTGGGATTAATCTGGGATTGATACAGGGCTATGGGGAGAGAGGGGCAGTGAGATTAGTTTGGGGATTGATACAGGGCTATGGGGGGAGAGGGGCAGTGAGATTAGTTTGGGGATTGATACAGGGCTATGGGGGGAGAGTGGGGCAGTGGGATTAATCTGGGATTGATACAGGGCTGTGGGGAGAGAGTGGGACAGTGAGATTAGTCTGGGATTGATACAGGGCTATGGGGAGAGAGTGGGGCAGTGGGATTAGTTTTGGGATTGATACAGGACTATGGGGAGAGAGTGGGGCAGTGAGATTAATTTGGGGATTGATACAGGGCCATGGGGAGAGAGTGGGGTAGTGGGATTAGTTTGGGATTGATGCAGGGCTATGGGGAGAGAGTGGGGCACTGGGATTAGTTTGGGGATTGATGCAGGGCTATGGGGAGAGAGTGGGGCAGTGGGATTAGTTTGGGATTGATACAGGGCCATGGGGAGAGAGCTGGGCAGTGGGATTAGATTGGGGAATGATACAGTGCTATGGGGAGAGAGTGGGGCAGTGGGATTAGTTTGGGATTGATACAGGGCTATGGGGAGAGAGCGGGGCAGTGAGATTAGTTTGGGGATTGATACAGGGCTCTGGGGAGAGAGTGGGGCAGTGGGATTAGTTTGGGAATTGATACAGGACTCTGGGGAGAGAGTGGGGCAGTGGGATTAGTTTGGGGATTGATACAGGGCTCTGGGGAGAGAGTGGCACAGTGGGATTAGTTGGGGATTGATACAGGGCTATGGGGAGAGAGTGGGGCAGTGGGATTAGTTTGGGGATTGATACAGGGCCATGGGGAGTGAATGGGGCAGTGGGATTAGTTTGGGATTGATACAGGGCTATGGGGAGAGAGCACGGCAGTGGGATTAGTTTGGGGATTGAAACAGGGCTATCGGGAGAGAGTGGGACAGTGGGATTAGTTTGGGGATTGATACAGGGCTATGGGGAGAGAGTGGGACAGTGTGATTAGTTTGGGGAATGATACAGGGCTATGGGGAGAGAGTGGGGCAGTGGGATTAGTTTGGGGATTGATACAGGGCTATGGGGAGAGAGTGGGGCAGTGGGATTAGTTTGGGGATTGATACAGGGCTATGGGGAGAGAGCGGGGCAGTGGGATTAGTTTGGGATTGATACAGGGCTAGGGGGAGAGAGCGGGGCAGTGGGATTAGTTTGGGGATTGATACAGGGCTATGGGGAGAGAGCAGGGCAGTGGGATTAGTTTGGGATTGATACAGGGCTAGGGGGAGAGAGCGGGGCAGTGGGATTAGTCTGGGATTGATACAGGGCTATGGGGTGAGAGTGGGGCAGTGGGATTAGTTTGGGATTGATACAGGACTATGGGGAGAGAACGGGACAGTGGGATTAGTCTGGGATTGATACAGGGCTATGGGGAGAGAGCGGGCACTGGGATTAGTTTGGGATTGATATAGGGTTGTGGGGAGAGAGTGGGGCAGTGGGATTAGTTTGGGATTGATACAGGGCCATGGGGAGAGAGCGGGGCAGTGGGATTAGTTTGGGGATTGATACAGGACTATGGGGAGAGAGGGGCAGTGAGATTAGTTTGGGGATTGATACAGGGCTATGGGGAGAGAGTGGGGCAGTGGGATTAATCTGGGATTGATACAGGGCTGTGGGGAGAGAGTGGGACAGTGGGATTAGTCTGGGATTGATACAGGGCTATGGGGAGAGAGTGGGGCAGTGGGATTAGTTTTGGGATTGATACAGGACTATGGGGAGAGAGTGGGGCAGTGAGATTAATTTGGGGATTGATACAGGGCCATGGGGAGAGAGTGGGGCAGTGGGATTAGTTTGGGATTGATGCAGGGCTATGGGGAGAGAGTGGGGCAGTGGGATTAGTTTGGGGATTGATGCAGGGCTATGGGGAGAGAGTGGGGCAGTGGGATTAGTTTGGGATTGATACAGGGCCATGGGGAGAGAGCTGGGCAGTGGGATTAGATTGGGGAATGATACAGTGCTATGGGGAGAGAGTGGGGCAGTGGGATTAGTTTGGGATTGATACAGGGCTATGGGGAGAGAGCGGGGCAGTGAGATTAGTTTGGGGATTGATACAGGGCTCTGGGGAGAGAGTGGGGCAGTGGGATTAGTTTGGGGATTGATACAGGACTCTGGGGAGAGAGTGGGGCAGTGGGATTAGTTTGGGGATTGATACAGGGCTCTGGGGAGAGAGTGGGGCAGTGGGATTAGTTTGGGGATTGATACAGGGCTATGGGGAGAGAGTGGGGCAGTGGGATTAGTTTGGGGATTGATACAGGGCTAGGGGGAGAGAGTGGGGCAGTGAAATTAGTTTGGGGATTGATACAGGGCCATGGGGAGTGAATGGGGCAGTGGGATTAGTTTGGGATTGATACAGGGCTATGGGGAGAGAGCAGGGCTATCGGGAGAGAGTGGGACAGTGGGATTAGTTTGGGGATTGATACAGGGCCATGGGGAGAGAGTGGGACAGTGGGATTAGTTTGGGGATTGATACAGGGCTATGGGGAGAGAGCGGGGCAGTGGGATTAGTTTGGGGATTGAAACAGGGCTATGGGGAGAGAGCAGGGCAGTGGGATTAGTTTGGGATTGATACAGGGCTAGGGGGAGAGAGCGGGGCAGTGGGATTAGTCTGGGATTGATACAGGGCTATGGGGTGAGAGTGGGGCAGTGGGATTAGTTTGGGATTGATACAGGACTATGGGGAGAGAACGGGACAGTGGGATTACTCTGGGATTGATACAGGGCTATGGGGAGAGAGCGGGCACTGGGATTAGTTTGGGATTGATATAGGGTTGTGAGGAGAGAGTGGGGCAGTGGGATTAGTTTGGGATTGATACAGGGCCATGGGGAGAGAGCGGGGCAGTGGGATTAGTTTGGGGATTGATACAGGGCTATGGGGAGAGAGTGGGGCAGTGGGATTAATCTGGGATTGATACAGGGCTGTGGGGAGAGAGTGGGACAGTGGGATTATTCTGGGATTGATACAGGGCTATGGGGAGAGAGTGGGGCAGTGGGATTAGTTTTGGGATTGATACAGGACTATGGGGAGAGAGTGGGGCAGTGAGATTAATTTGGGGATTGATACAGGGCCATGGGGAGAGAGCGGGGCAGTGGGATTAGTTTGGGGATTGATACAGGGCTATGGGGAGAGAGTGGGGCAGTGGGATTAGTCTGGGATTGATACAGGGCTATGGGGAGAGAGTGGGGCAGTGGGATTAGTTTGGGGATTGATACAGGGCTATGGGGAGAGAGCGGGGCAGTGGGATTAGTTTGGGGATTGATACAGGGCTATGGGGAGAGAGCGGGGCAGTGGGATTAGTTTGGGGATTGATACAGGGCTATGGGGAGAGAGTGGGGCAGTGGGATTAGTCTGGGATTGATACAGGGCTATGGGGAGAGAGTGGGGCAGTGGGATTAGTTTGGGGATTGATACAGGGCTATGGGGAGAGAGTGGGGCAGTGAGATTAGTTTGGGGATTGATACAGGGCGATGGGGAGAGAATTGGGCAGTGGGATTAATTTGGGGATTGATACAGGGCTATGGGGAGAGATTGGGGCAGTGGGATTAGTTTGGGGATTGATACAGGGATATGGGGAGAGAGTGGGGCAGTGGGATTAGTTTGGGGATTGATACAGGGCTATGGGGAGAGAGTGGTGCAGTGGGATTAGTTTGGGGATTGATACAGGGCTATGGGGAGTGAGCAGGGCAGTGGGATTAGTTTGGGATTGATACAGGGCCATGGGGAGAGAGAGGGGCAGTGGGATTAGTTTGGGGATTGATACAGGGCTCTGGGGAGAGAGTGGGGCAGTGGTATTAGTTTGGGGATTGATACAGGGCTCTGGGGAGAGAGTGGGGCAGTGGGATTAGTTTGGGGATTGATACAGGGCTCTGGGGAGAGAGTGGGACAGTGGGATTAGTTTGAGGATTGATACAGGGCTATGGGGAGGGAGCGGGACAGTGGGATTAGTTAGGGGATTGATACAGGGCTATGGGGAGAGAGTGGGGCAGTGAGATTAGTTTGGAGATTGAAACAGGGCTATGGAGAGAGAGTGGGATTAGTTTGGGATGGATGCAGGGCTATGGGGAGAGAGCGGGGCAGTGGGATTAGTTTGGGGAGTGATACAGGGCTATGGGGAGAGAGGGGCAGTGGGATTAGTTCGGGGATTGATACAGGGCTATGGGGAGAGAGCGGTGCAGTGGGATTAGTTTGGGGATTGATACAGGGCTATGGGGAGAGAGTGGGGCAGTGGGATTAAATTGGGGATTGATAGAGGGCTATGGGGAGAGAGTGGGGCAGTGGGATTAGTTTGGGGATTGTCACAGGGGTATGGGGAGAGAGTGGGGCAGTGAGATTAGTTTGGGGATTGATACAGGGCTATGGGGAGAGAGCGGGGCAGTGGGATTAGTTTGGGGATTGATACAGGGCTATGGGGAGAGAGCGGGGCAGTGAGATAAGTTTGGGATTGATACAGGGCCATGGGGAGAGAGCTGGGCAGTGGGATTAGTTTGGGGATTGATACAGGGCCATGGGGAGAGAGCTGGGCAGTGGGATTAGATTGGGGAATGATACAGTGCTATGGGGAGAGAGTGGGGCAGTGGGATTAGTTTGGGATTGATACAGGGCTATGGGGAGAGAGCGGGGCAGTGAGATTAGTTTGGGGATTGATACAGGGCTCTGGGGAGAGAGTGGGGCAGTGGGATTAGTTTGGGGATTGATACAGGGCTCTGGGGAGAGAGTGGGGCAGTGGGATTAGTTTGGGGATTGATACAGGTCTATGGGGAGAGAGCGGGACAGTGGGATTAGTTTGGGATTGATACAGGGCTTTGGGGAGAGAGTGGGGCAGTGGGATTAGTTTGGGGTTGATACAGGGCTCTGGGGAGAGAGTGGCACAGTGGGATTAGTTGGGGATTGATACAGGGCTATGGGGAGAGAGTGGGGCAGTGGGATTAGTTTGGGGATTGATACAGAGCTCTGGGGAGAGAGTGGCACAGTGGGATTAGTTGGGGATTGATACAGGGCTATGGGGAGAGAGCGGGACAGTGGGATTAGTTTGGGGATTGATACAGGGCTTTGGGGAGAGAGGGGGGCAGTGGGATTAGTTTGGGGATTGATACAGGGCTATGGGGAGAGAGTGGGGCAGTGAGATTAGGTTGGGCATTGATACAGGGCTATGGGGAGAGAGTGGGGCAGTGGGATTAGTTTGGTGATTGATACAGGGCTATGGGGAGAGAGCAAGGCAGTGGGATTAGTTTGGGGATTGATACAGGGGTATGGGGAGAGAGCGGGGCAGTGAGATTAGTTTGGGGATTGATACAGGGCTATGGGGAGAGAGTGGTTCAGTGGGATTAGTTTGGGGATTGATACAGGGCTATTGGGAGAGAGTGGGGCAATGGGATTAGTTTGGGGATTGATACAGGGCTATGGGGAGAGAGTGGGGCAGTGAGATTAGTTTGGAGATTGAAACAGGGCCATGGGGAGAGAGTGGGATTAGTTTGGGATGGATGCAGGGCTATGGGGAGAGAGCGGGGCAGTGAGATTGGTTTGGGGATTGATACAGGGCTATGGGGAGAGAGCGGGGCAGTGGGATTAGTTTGGGGATTGATACAGGGCTATGGGGAGAGAGTGGGGCAGTGGGATTAAATTGGGGATTGATAGAGGGCTATGAGGAGAGAGCGGGGCAGTGGGATTAGTTTGGGGATTGTCACAGGGGTATGGGGAGAGAGTGGGGCAGTGAGATTAGTTTGGGGATTGATACAGGGCTATGGGGACAGAGCGGGGCAGTGGGATTAGTTTGGGGATTGATACAGGGCTATGGGGAGAGAGCGGGGCAGTGAGATAAGTTTGGGATTGATACAGGGCCATGGGGAGAGAGCTGGGCAGTGGGATTAGTTTGGGGATTGATACAGGGCCATGGGGAGAGAGCTGGGCAGTGGGATTAGATTGGGGAATGATACAGTGCTATGGGGAGAGAGTGGGGCAGTGGGATTAGTCTGGGGATTGATACAGGGCTATGGGGAGAGAGCGGGACAGTGGGATTAGTTTGGGATTGATACAGGGCTATGGGGAGAGAGCGGGGCAGTGAGATTAGTTTGGGGATTGATACAGGGCTCTGGGGAGAGAGTGGGGCAGTGGGATTAGTTTCGGGATTGATACAGGGCTCTGGGGAGAGAGTGGGGCAGTGGGATTAGTTTGGGGATTGATACAGGTCTATGGGGAGAGAGCGGGACAGTGGGATTAGTATGGGATTGATACAGGGCTATGGGGAGAGAGAGGGGCAGTGGGATTAGTTTGGGGTTGATACAGGGCTCTGGGGAGAGAGTGGCACAGTGGGATTAGTTGGGGATTGATACAGGGCTATGGGGAGAGAGTGGGGCAGTGGGATTAGTTTGGGGATTGATACAGAGCTCTGGGGAGAGAGTGGCACAGTGGGATTAGTTGGGGATTGATACAGGGCTATGGGGAGAGAGCGGGACAGTGGGATTAATTTGGGGATTGATACAGGGCTTTGGGGAGAGAGGGGGGCAGTGGGATTAGTTTGGGGATTGATACAGGGCTATGGGGAGAGAGTGGGGCAGTGAGATTAGGTTGGGCATTGATACAGGGCTATGGGGAGAGAGTGGGGCAGTGGGATTAGTTTGGTGATTGATACAGGGCTATGGGGAGAGAGCAAGGCAGTGGGATTAGTTTGGGGATTGATACAGGGGTATGGGGAGAGAGCGGGGCAGTGAGATTAGTTTGGGGATTGATACAGGGCTATGGGGAGAGAGTGGTTCAGTGGGATTAGTTTGGGGATTGATACAGCGCTATTGGGAGAGAGTGGGGCAATGGGATTAGTTTGGGGATTGATACAGGGCTATGGGGAGAGAGTGGGGCAGTGAGATTAGTTTGGAGATTGAAACAGGGCCATGGGGAGAGAGTGGGATTAGTTTGGGATGGATGCAGGGCTATGGGGAGAGAGCGGGGCAGTGAGATTGGTTTGGGGATTGATACAGGGCTATGGGGAGAGAGCGGGGCAGTGGGATTTGTTTGGGATTGATACAGGGCTAGGGGGAGAGAGTGGGGCAGTGGGATTAGTTTGGGATTCATACAGGGCTATGGGGAGAGAGCGGGACAGTGGGATTAGTTTGGGATTGATACAGGGCAATGGGGAGAGAGCGGGGCAGTGAGATTAGTTTGGGGATTGATACAGGGCTATGGGGAGAGAGTGGTTCAGTGGGATTAGTTTGGGGATTGATACAGGGCTATTGGGAGAGAGTGGGGCAATGGGATTAGTTTGGGGATTGATACAGGGCTATGGGGAGAGAGTGGGGCAGTGAGATTAGTTTGGAGATTGAAACAGGGCCATGGGGAGAGAGTGGGATTAGTTTGGGATGGATGCAGGGCTATGGGGAGAGAGCGGGACAGTGAGATTGGTTTGGAGATTGATACAGGGCTATGGGGAGAGAGCAGGGCAGTGGGAGTAGTTTGGGGATTGATACAGGGCTATGGGGAGAGAGTGGGGCAGTGAGATTAGTTTGGGCATTGATACAGGGCTATGGGGAGAGAGTGGGGCAGTGGGATTAGTTTGGGGATTGGTACAGGGCTATCGGGAGAGAGTGGGGCAGTGGGATTAGTTTGGGGATTGATACAGGGCTATGGGGAGCGAGCGGGGCAGTGGGATTTGTTTGGGATTGATACAGGGCTAGGTGAGGGAGAGAGCGGGGCAGTGGGATTAGTTTGGGGATTGATACAGGGCTATGAGGAGAGAGCGGGGCAGTGGGATTAGTTTGGGGATTGATACAGGGCTATGGGGAGAGAGTGGGGCAGTGGGATTAGTTTGGGATTGATATAGGACTATGGGGAAAAAGCAGGGCAGTGGGATTAGTTTGGGGATTGATACAGGGCTATGGGGAGAGAGCGGGGCAGTGGGATTAGTTTGGGGATTGATACAGGGCTATGGGGAGAGAGTGGGGCAGTGGGATTAGTTTGAGGATTGATATAGGACTATGGGGAAAAAGCAGGGCAGTGGGATTAGTTTGGGGATTGATACAGGGCTATGGGGAGAGAGCGGGGCAGTGGGATTAGTTTGGGGATTGATACAGGGCTATGGGGAGAGAGCGGGGCAGTGGGATTAGTTTGTGGATTGATACAGGGCTATGGGGAGAGAGCGGGGCAGTGGGATTAGTTTGAGGATTGATATAGGACTATGGGGAAAAAGCAGGGCAGTGGGATTAGTTTGGGGATTGATACAGGGCTATGGGGAGAGAGCGGGGCAGTGGGATTAGTTTGGGGATTGATACAGGGCAATGGGGAGAGAGTGGGGCAGTGGGATTAGTTTGGGGGATTGATACAGGGCTATGGGGAGAGAGCGGGGCAGAGGGATTAGTTTGTGGATTGATACAGGGCTATGGGGAGAGAGTGGGGCAGTGGGATTAGTTTGGGGATTGATACAGGGCTATGGGGAGAGAGTGGGGCAGTGGGATTAGTTTGGGGATTGATACAGGGCTATGGGGAGAGAGCGGGGCAGTGGGATTAGTCTGGGATTGATACAGGGCTATGGGGAGAGAGCGGGGCAGTGGGATTAGTTTGGGATTGATACAGGGCTATGGGGAGAGAGTGGGGCAGTGGGATTAGTTTGGGGATTGATACAGGGCTATGGGGAGAGAGTGGGGCAGTGGGATTAGTTTGGGATTGATACAGGGCTATGGGGAGAGAGCGGGGCAGTGGGATTAGTTTGGAGATTGATACAGGGCTATGGGGAGAGAGTGGGGCAGTGGGATTAGTTTGGGGATTGATACAGAGCTATGGGGAGAGAGTGGGGCAGTGGGATTAGTTTGGGGATTGATACAGGGCTATGGGGAGAGAGCGGGGCAGTGGGATTAGTTTGGGATTGATACAGGGCTATGGGGAGAGAGTGGGGCAGTGGGATTAGTTTGGGATTGATACAGGGCAATGGGGAGAGAGTGGGGCAGTGAGATTAGTTTGGGGATTGATACAGGGCTATGGGGAGAGAGTGGGGCAGTGGGATTAGTTTGGGGATTGATACAGGGCTATGGGGAGAGAGTGGGGCAGTGGGATTAGTTTGGGGATTCATACAGGGCTGTGGGGAGAGAGCGGGGCAGTGAGATTAGTTTGGGGATTGATACAGGGCTATGGGGAGAGAGCTGGGCAGTGAGATTAGTTTGGGGATTGATACAGGGCTATGGGGGGAGAGTGTGGCAGTGGGATTAGTTTGGGGATTGATACAGGGCTATGAGGAGAGAGCGGGGCAGTGGGATTAGTTTGGGGATTGATACAGGGCTATGGGGAGAGACCAGGGCAGTGAGATTAGTTTGGGGATTGATACAGGGCTATGGGGAGAGAGTGGGGCAGTGGGATTAGTTTGGGGATTGATACAGGGCTATGGGGAGAGAGTGGGGCAGTGGGATTAGTTTGGGGATTGATACGGGGCTATGGGGAGAGAGTGGGGCAGTGGAATTAGTTTGGGGATTCATACAGGGCTGTGGGGAGAGAGCGGGGCAGTGGGATTAGTTTGGGGATTGATACAGGGCTATGGGGAGAGAGTGGGGCACTGGGATTAGTTTGGGGATTGATACAGGGCTATGGTGAGAGAGTGGGGCAGTGGGATTAGTTTGGGGATTGATACAGGGCTTTGGGGGGGGAGTGTGGCAGTGGGATAAATTTGAGGATTGAGACAGGGCTATGAGGAGAGAGTGGGACAGTGGGATTAGTTTGGGGATTGATACAGGGCTATGGGGAGAGAGTGGGGCAGTGGGATTAGTTTGGGATTGATACAGGGCTATGGGGAGAGTGGGGCAGTGAGATTAGTTTGTGGATTGATACCGGGCTATGGGGAGAGAGCGGGGCAGTGAGATTAGTTTGGGGATTGATACAGGGCTATGGGGAGAGAATGGGGCAGTGGGATTAGTTTGGTGATTGATACAGGGCTATGGGGGGAGAGTGCGGCAGTGGGATTAGTTTGGGGATTGATACAGGGCTATGAGGAGTGTGTGGGGCAGTGGGATTAGTTTGGGGATTGATACAGGGCTATGGGGAGAGAGTGGGGCAGTGGGATTAGTTTGGGATTGATACAGGGCTACGGGGAGAGAGCGGGGCAGTGGGATTAGTTTGGGGGTTGATACCGGGCTATGGGGAGAGAGCGGGACAGTGGGATTAGTTTGGGGATTGATACAGGGCTATGGGGAGAGAATGGGGCAGTGGGATTAGTTTGGGGATTAATACAGGGCTATAGGGAGAGAGTGGGACAGTGGGATTAGTTTGGGATTGATACAGGGCTATGGGGAGAGAGTGGGACAGTGGGATTAGTTTGGAAATTGATACAGGGCTATGGGGAGAGAGCAGGGCAGTGGGAGTAGTTTGGGTATTGATACAGGGCTATGGGGAGAGAGTGGGACAGTGGGATTATTGTGGGGATTGATACAGGGCTATGGGGAGAGAGTGGGGCAGTGGGATTAGTTTTAGGATTGATACAGGGCCATGGGGAGAGAGTGGGGCAGTGGGGTTAGTTTGGGGATTGATACAGGGCTATGGGGAGAGAGTGGGGCAGTGGGATTAGTTTGAGGATTGATACAGGGCCATGGGGAGAGAGCGGGGCAGTGGGATTAGTTTGGGGATTGATACAGGGCCATGGGGAGAGAGCGGGGCAGTGGGATTAGTTTGGGGATTGATACAGGGCTATGGGGAGAGAGTGGGGCAGTGGGATTAGTTTGGGATTTATATAGGGCTATGGGGAGAGAGCGGGGCAGTGAGATTAGTTTGGGGATTGAAACAGGGCTATGGGGAGAGAGTGGGGCAGTGGGATTAGTTTGAGGATTGATACAGGGCCATGGGGAGAGAGTGGGGCAGTGGGATTAGTCTGGGGATTGATACAGGGCTATGGGGAGAGAGTGGGGCAGTGGGATTAGTTTGGGGATTGATACAGGGCTATGGGGAGAGAGTGGGGGAGTGGGATTAGTTTGAGGATTGATACAGGGCCATGGGGAGAGAGCGGAGCAGTGGGATTAGTTTGGGGATTGATACAGGGCCATGGGGAGAGAGCGGGGCAGTGGGATTAGTTTGGGATTGATGCAGGGCTATGGGGAGAGAGTGGGGCAGTGGGATTAGTTTGGGATTGATACAGGGCTATGGGGAGAGAGCGGGGCAGTGAGATTAGTTTGGGATTGATACAGGGCTATGGGGAGAGAGAGCGGGGCAGTGGGATTCGTTTGGGATTGATACAGGGCTATGGGGAGAGAACGGGACAGTGGGATTAGTCTGGGATTGATACAGGACCATGGGGAGAGAGCGGGGCAGTGGGATTAGTTTGGGGATTGATACAGGGCTATGGGGAGAGAGCGGGACAGTGGGATTAGTTTGGGATTGATACAGGGCTATGGGGAGAGAGTGGGGCAGTGGGATTAGTTTGGGGATTGATACAGGGCTATGGGGAGAGAGTGGGGCAGTGGGATTAGTTTGGGGATTGATACAGGGCTGTGGGGAGAGAGTGGAGCAGTGGGATTAGTTTGGGGATTGATACAGGGCTATGGGGAGAGAGTGGGGCAGTGGGATTAGTTTGGGGATTGATACAGGGCTGTGGGGAGAGAGTGGGGCAGTGGGATTAGTTTGGGGATTGATACAGGGCTATGGGGAGAGAGTGGAGCAGTGGGATTAGTTTGGGGATTGATACAGGGCTGGGGGGAGAGAGTGGGGCAGTGGGATTAGTTTGGGGATTGATACAGGGCTGTGGGGAGAGAGTGGAGCAGTGGGATTAGTTTGGGGATTGATACAGGGCTATGGGGAGTGAGCGGGGCAGTGGGATTAGTTTGGGGATTGATACAGGGCTATGGGGAGAGAACGGGGCAGTGGGATTAGTTTGGCGATTGATACAGGGCTATCGGGAGAGAGTGGGACAGTGGGATTAGTTTGGGGATTGATACAGGGCTATGGGGAGAGAGCAGGGCAGTGGGAGTAGTTTGGGATTGATACAGGGCCATGGGGAGAGAGCGGGGCAGTGGGATTAGTTTGGGGTTTGATACAGGGCTATGGGGAGAGAGCGGGACAGTGGGATTAGTTTGGGATTGATACAGGGCTATGGGGAGAGAGTGGGGCAGTGGGATTAGTTTGGGGATTGATACAGGGCTATGGGGAGAGAGTGGGGCAGTGGGATTAGTTTGGGGATTGATACAGGGCTGTGGGGAGAGAGTGGAGCAGTGGGATTAGTTTGGGGATTGATACAGGGCTATCGGGAGAGAGTGGGGCAGTGGGATTAGTTTGGGGATTGATACAGGGCTGTGGGGAGAGAGTGGGGCAGTGGGATTAGTTTGGGGATTGATACAGGGCTCTGGGGAGAGTGGGGCAGTGAGATTAGTTTGTGGATTGATACCGGGCTATGGGGAGAGAGCGGGACAGTGGGATTAGTTTGGGGATTGATACAGGGCTAAGGGGAGAGAACGGGGCAGTGGGATTAGTTTGGCGATTGATACAGGGCTATCGGGAGAGAGTGGGACAGTGGGATTAGTTTGGGGATTGATACAGGGCTATGGGGAGAGAGCAGGGCAGTGGGAGTAGTTTGGGATTGATGCAGGGCTATGGGGAGAGAGTGTGGCAGTGGGATTAGTTGGGGGATTGATACAGGGCTTTGGGGAGAGAGTGGGGCAGTGGGATTAGTTTGGGGATTGATACAGGGCTATGGGGAGAGAGTGGGGCAGTGGGATTAGTTTAGGATTGATACAGGGCTATGGGGAGAGAGTTGGGCAGTGAGATTAGTTTGGGGATTGATACAGGGCCATGGGGAGAGAGTGGGACAGTGGGATTAGTTTGGGATTGATACAGGGCTGTGGGGAGAGAGCGGGGCAGTGGGATTAGTTTGGGGACTGATGCAGGGCTATGGGGAGAGAGTGGGGCAGTGGGATTAGTTTGGGGATTGATACAGGGCCATGGGGAGTGAGTGGGGCAGTAGGATTAGTTTGGGATTGATACAGGGCCATGGGGAGAGAGTGGGGCAGTGGGATTAGTTTGGGGATTGATACAGGGCTATGGGGAGAGAGTGGGGCAGTGGGATTAGTTTGGGGATTGATGCAGGGCTATGGGGAGAGAGTGGGGCAGTGGAATTAGTTTGGGGATTGATACAGGGCTATGGAGAGGGAGTGGGGCAGTGGGATTAGTTTGGGATTGATACAGGGCTATGGGGAGAGAGTGGGGCAGTGGGATTAGTTTGGGATTGATACAGGGCTATGAGGAGAGAGCAGGGCAGTTGGATTAGTTTGGGGATTGATACAGGGCTATGGAGAGAGAGTGGGGCAGTGGGATTAGTTTGGGATTGGTACAGGGCTATGGGGAGAGAGTGGGGCAGTGGGATTAGTTTGGGGATTGATACAAGGCTAAGGCGAGAGAGTGGGACAGTGGGATTAGTTTGGGGATTGATACAGGGCTATGGGGAGAGAGCGGGGCAGTGGGATTAGTTTAGGGATTGATACAGGGCTATGGGGAGAGAGCGGGGCAGTGGGATTAGTTTGGGATTGACACGGGGCTATGTGGAGAGAGTGGGGCAGTGGGATTAGTTTTGGGATTGATACAGGGCTATGGGGAGAGAGTGGGGCAGTGGGATTAGTTTGGGGATTGATACAGGGCTTTGGGGAGAGAGCGGGGCAGTGGGATTAGTTTGGGATTGACACGGGGCTATGTGGAGAGAGTGGGGCAGTGGGATTCGTTTGGGGATTGATACAGGGCTTTGTGGAGAGAGCGGGGCAGTGGGTTTAGTTTGGGGATTGATACAGGGCTATGGGGAGAGAGCGGGGCAGTGGGATTAGTTTGGGATTGATACAGGGCTATGGGGAGAGAGCGGGGCAGTGGGATTAGTTTGGGGATTGATACAGGGCTATGGGGAGAGAGCGGGGCAGTGGGATTAGTTTGGGGATTGATACAGGTCTATGGGGAGAGAGTGGGACAGTGGGATTAGTTTGGGGATTGATACAGGGCTATGGGGAGAGAGCGGGGCAGTGGGATTAGTTTGGGATTGATACAGGGCTATGGGGAGAGAGCGGGACAGTGGGGTTAGTTTGGGGATTGATCCAGGGCTGTGGGGTAAGAGCCGCTTTGCGGTGATTAATTCCTGGACGTTACACAGAGGGGTTTGTCCGGTGTGGGAGTGTTTACCTGTGATTTGAAGAGTGGATCGCGATAGGATAGTGCACGTTGGATAGTGTCCTCTGATAGCCGGTTAAAATTTGCCTGCTCCAAAACGAGACTCAGGTTGTCGAGCACATTGGTCTCCTGATCCAGCTGGACTGCATCGTCCAATATCAAATCGGGAAGCGTGTCCCGGTCCGGATTGATGGGTTCGTACAGAGCCTGGAGTTTAACAGGATTGGCACAGGTTAAAAAGATACTCCCCCGCTTCGAGGAACAGTACAGCCCCACGATCACTGAGCACCCAGTCCCCCTTTCCCCCGCTTCACTCTCCCTTAGCCCAATATCCCAACTCTCTCCACTTCCCACCTCCTCCAGAACCTCCCCGTATCCCCCACTCTCTCCCCGCATCCCCCACTCTCCCCCGTATCCCCCACTCTCTCCCCGCATCCCCCACTCACCCCCCGCATCCCCACTCTCCCCCCGTATCCCCACTCTCCCCTCGTATCCCCCACTCTCCCCCCGTATCCCCCACTCTCCCCCCGTATCCCCCACTCTCTCCCCGTATCACCCACTCACCCCCCGCATCCCCACTCTCCCCCGTATCCCAAACTCTCTCCCCGTATCACCCACTCTCTCCCCGCATCCCCCACTCTCCCCCGTATCCCAAACTCTCTCCCCGTATCCCCCACTCTCTCCCCGCATCCCCCACTCTCCCCCGTATCCCAAACTCTCTCCCCGTATCCCCCACTCTCTCCCCGCATCACCCACTCTCCCCCGTATCCCCCACTCTCTCCCCGCATCCTCCACTCTCTCCCCGTATCCCCCACTCTCCCCCCGTATCACCCACTCTCTCCCCGCATCCTCCAGAACCTCCCCGTATCCCCCACTCTCTCCCCGCATCCCCCACTCTCCCCCCGCATCCCCCACTCTCCCCCCGCATCCTCCACTCTCCCCCCGTATCCTCCACACTCCCCCTGTATCCCCTACTCTCTCCCCGTATCCCCCACTCCCCCCCGTATCCCCCACTTTCCCCCCGTATCCCCACTCTCCCCCCGTATCCCCCACTCTCCCCGTATCCCCCACTCTCCCCCCATATCCCCCACTCTCCCCCCCGTATCCCCCACTCTCCCCGTATCCCCCACTCCCCCCGTATCCCCCACTCTC